>NC_037670.1:68965469-69001746 GCF_003255815.1 Theropithecus gelada
TATATTTTTTTTTTTTTTTTTTTTTTTTTTTTTTGAGACAGAGTCTCGCTCAGTTGCCCAGGCTGGAGTGCAGTGGCGCGATCTCAGCTCACTACAAGCTCTGCCTCCCGGGTTCACACCATTCTTCTGCCTCAGCCTTCCAAGTAGCTGGGACTACAGGCGCCTGCCCCCACGCCTGGCTAATTTTGTTTGCATTTTTAGTAGAGATGGGGTTTCACCGTGTTAGCCAGGATGGTCTCGATCTTCTGACCTCGTGATCCACCCGCCTCGGCCTCCCAAAGTGCTGGGATTACAGGCGTGAGCCACCGCGCCCAGCCTATTTTTTTTTTTAATTGTATTTTTTTGGAGACAGTCTCGCTCTGTCATGCAAACTGGAATGCAGTGGCATGATCTCAGCTCACTGCAACTTCCACCTCCCGGGTTCAAGTGATTCTCCTGCCTCAGCCTCCTGAGTAGCTGGGATTTACAGGCACATGCCACCATGCCTGGCTAAGCAAGGCTATATATTTTAATAGGGAAGTTTTAACTCTTTACATTCAAGGTTGTTATTGATGAGTGAGGACTTATTCCTGTCATTTTGTTATTGGTTTCTGATGTTTTGTATGTCCTTTGTTCCTTTCTTCCTCTTGAAAAATTTTTTTCCTTTCCTTTTTTTTTTTTTTTTTTTTTGAGACAGAGTCTCGCTCTGTCGCCCGGGCTGGAGTGCAGTGGCTGGATCTCAGCTCACTGCAAGCTCTGCCTCCCGGGTTTACGCCATTCTCCTGCCTCAGCCTCCCAAGTAACTGGGACTACAGGCGCCCGCCATCTCGCCCGGCTAGTCTTTTGTATTTTTTAGTAGAGACGGGGTTTCACCGTGTTCGCCAGGATGGTCTCGATCTTCTGACCTCGTGATCCGCCCGTCTCGGCCTCCCAAAGTGCTGGGATTACAGGCTTGAGCCACCGCGCCCGGCCCCTTTCCTTTTTTTTAATAAGAGACAGAGTCTCACTATGTTGCCTTGGCTGGTCTCAAACTCTTGACCTTAGGCAATTCTCCCACCTCAGCCTTCCAAAGTGCTGGGATTACAGGGATGAGCCACCATGTCTGGTCCCTTTCTTGTCTTTTGTGATTTGGTGGTTTTCTGTGATGATAATGCTTGATTTCTTTCTCATTCGTGTATCCAGTCTATCAGTGACTTTTATACTTTCACATGGTTTCTTTCTATAATTCCCTTTTCCTCCTACCATATCTTGCATACTGTAAGTGCTAATCAATGCTTTGATACCACTTAACATAACTGGAAACTGATTGTGATAATTGGTTAGCAGCAAGTCTTTCTCAGAAGACCAGCCTTTTGAGCCATTGTTGGTGTGCTGGAGGACAGCAGGGTTGAGAGACTGGCTACAAGTGGCAGCTCTGCTGTTGCCCTCCAACGTGGAGCCAAGTTGACCACCTGCCTTCAAGGGGAGCTCTGATGCAGGCAGCTGGATGCCTGCAAGCACACCTGTCTGGGGGCAAGGGAGAAGATAAGGACGAGAAGGAAGTAGATGTATTTTTAAGGAAATCATTGACTTCTGATGGGGTGTTTTGCAGATATCTTATAGCTTTTTGTTTTGTTTTTCTTAGAAAGTTTCTCTGTCATCAGGCAAAGACCAGGATGGGAACAGGAAAACTAGAAAACTGGTCAAGGGAGAACAAGTCCCTTTTCCTCTCACCAGTGAACAGCAGGTGAGGAAGCAGACTCTGAGAGGAATGCTATTCAGGATGGCTTGCTGCCTGCATGGCATGAGGGGCTGTCTTGTGGGTGCTGGCAGCCATAATCTCCATTTTTCTGAAGACCACCATTTATGGCTAGATTCAATACAGGTCCAGACCTTTCTCGACACTGCTGGAGAGGAAGTGTGTGCCACAGTCAGAGGAGATAGCCATGGGAAATGGAAGCATGGGACGAAGGGGAGGGGAGGGGAGATGAGTGGCTCTATGCTAATCTTAGGGTTTCTTCTCTGCCCTTTTGGGCACCAGGGACAGATCCTAGGAAAGGAGTTCTGCAGACAGTCTTGGAAGCACCTTCTCTGGCACTTAAGGCTTTTTCCTGAATTTCAGAGACAGAAACATATTCATCCTTGAGCAACTGCAGTGAGGCAGTGTGGAATTCTAGGGTGTTGATAGCTATGACTACCAGGACTGTTGGACATTTGCATTCTGGCATTTTCATTCCTTGTCCTAAGATTTTGACTCTTTGCCATGTTCTTGGAACTCCTGGATCTTTCTGGAGTCTGATAAAGGATCAAAATCGCAGCTCCATTCAGCAAACCCAGAAGCTTCTGGGGAAGAGCTAATGGTCATTTGTTCATCATGGATCAATTGTTCAAGATCAAGCACCTTTCTGATATCTCTTGTCCACAGAGAAAAAAACACATTACTCCACAGGTGGCTTCTCAGATTTGCTGTCTAGTTGCCAACCTGAGAACTTCCTTGGAAGCATGGCTTCTGCACAAATGGGTTACACTGACTGAACCACAGTGGCTCTTAAAACAAGGTTTTTGACCTAAGGAGCCTGTTCTCCAGGCTGACCTGAACCCCTCAAAGACATGGCAAGCAGGTGACATTTCTGCCCATGGGATTTGCTGAGAGATCTGGAAGGTAAAGAGCCACCTTAGGCTTCAAAGGGTGAGTGAATTTTTACCACGAACCCCAAAGGGTTGATTTGACTTTCTCTATTACATATATCCAACAGAGAGAGCAGGCTTGGGGAAATTTTGTCTGCACTCAGAAAATTCATCAGTTTCTTGGGAATCATAAGTTATTACACTTGAAAGACCAGAGAATGGTTATTCCCCAACACCAATTTGGGCCTGAATTTTCCCATCTGACGTGTCTCTAACATGTGAATCAGTCCCACCTTCCCTGACCACGAGTGAAGTGTTCTGTGATGCTTGGCTGTAGATGCAGTGTGACAACTGCCTGAAGCACATGATCTCAGGCACCAGATGGCACTGCTGCTCAGTACAGTCATAGGCTAACAGCCTTCCTAGAGGACACTGGTAACAGCATTCTCCCCAACTATTAAGATTTATTGTTTTGTTTAAGCAAAGACCAAAGAAGCAGCGAAGATACAATTAAAATGGCAATCCTTGCTGGGCGCGATGGCTCACGCCTGTAATCCCAGCACTTTGGGAGGCCGACGTGGGCAGGTCACTTGAGTCCAGGAGTTCGAGACCAGCCTGGTCAACATGGTGAAACCCCGTCTCTACTAAAAATACAAAAATTAGCCCGGCATGGTGGCACACGCCTGTAATTCCAGCTACTCGGGAGACTGAGGCAGGCAAATTGCTTGAACCTGGAAGGCAGATGTCGCAGCAAGCCAAGATCGCACCACTGCACTCCAGCCTGGGAGACAGAGCAACACTCTGTGTTGAAAAACAAAAAAGGCAATCCTCACCATGGTGAGATGCAGCCACACCCAAAGGACCCCAAAAGTGGCCTTATGGTAGCAGGAGGATCCTAAATGTGGATCCTCACAAAGGGAATGCAGCCCAAGTTGAAAGTGCTTCTTCCTTTGCTAAGGAAGTGATTATGTGAATAACCTCAGTATTCTCAATGGGAAAGTATCTGGCAATAAATTTGTAGCCACAACTTGGAAGTTTCTGGAAGAAGTCAACCTCCCACAGTCACCTTTGGCTGACTGCTTGTGTTAGGTCTGTACACTTCCTTTCAATCAGCCTGCAAAAGTCCCATCTGGCCATTTGGTCACAGTTTAGCATCACTTCCTGGGAGTGGACCAGCTTTATAACCAACCTAGAAAGATCAGGTTGAATTTGGCTTTAGAGATCTGAAGCTCCTCAATTTTCTTCCCTCTTTGGAAGTTTTATTAGAATAATCTCTACCCTTTTCTGTCCTCTTCCTAAGTAACCTAGTCTCAAGGCTCGAAGCTTTAAAGGCAAACCTTAAAATATGTTGCATCAGAAAGCCAAGCCAGAAAGCTGATCACCTAATAGGCTATTGTAATTTCAGGCTCCAAATAACTGTTAAAAGTGGGTATCTTCTGTTCTGCCTAAAAGAAAGAGGCTGAAATGTCAATTATCATTTAGAGTTATGAGTGAATTGCATTTTTATTTACATTTAAGAGTCTCTCTCCCTCCTTGTGTTCTAGTCTGTGAATGGCTCACACCTGGACTTAGTGTAGGCTCCTAGTGGGAGGAGCGGGGAATAGTGAGAATCCTCATCAAATGGAGTAACATGACCCAAATCTCCAGAGGTTTCATAATTTTGCTCTTGCTTCTAAAAACATAGTCATCTCTTATGGGGTGTTATGTGCTTTGTATCCTGAAATTTTCCACTTGCTGCTTCTTGGTGTGAAGGGAGAAATGCCAGCATGTGGCACTGCAGGAGGAGACTGGTGGAAGCTGCAGGGCTAGGCCTTCACTTCCCAGTGACACTGTTCCCAATTCCCTCCAGGATGAGCTGAGACTCCTCAGGATGTGGTTCTGCAGCAGATGAGGTGTGAAGAAAGCCTGCTCTGACCTGGGCACCCAGGATGGCACTGAGTTCTAAAAGGCAAAGGGTATGTGGTGAGGGGCCAGGCTGAGGCCCTGGTGTGGTACCATCATGGGCAGCAGCACCATTTGAGGCCAGGTAGGAGAGACGTGCAGGGCCTGGCCCCCCAAGAGACCAACAGACAAACTGAGGTGGCAGAGAGAGAGATTCCAGTGTCACCAGGAAGACTGCAGATCATAACAACAATGGCTGCTGATTTGGCATCAAAGAGGTGGCACTGTCAAAGCCATAAATGCTGAAAATGGCACCAACATGCTGCAGTTGGAGAGAGTGGGTGACCAACATTTGTTTGAAGAACAGATGACGCTCTTTGAGTGGCTCAGCCAACAGCCCAAAGTTTTAAGGGAAGACCTCTCTGCCAGCTTCAACGTCTCACGTAAAACCTCCGAGGCACTTACATAGCATATTTTTGTGTCCACTCTCTTGCTAGTCTGTTGTACCTGGAATAAAAAAGCAAAGGGAGTGACACCCTCACTTGAAATGGTCACTTCCCTTCAATGTGGTGCAGAGAACAGGACTGATGTGGGGAATGCTGCTACTGCTGCTGCTTGTCAGACATCTGGGGCTGATGGGTAAGTGGAATAAAGGCTTTCCCCGGAGCAGGAGCACATCAGATATGGCTGTAAACCCCCAGCTGGGTGAATCCCTCATTGTGTAAACCCAAAACTGTTGATTCTCCATAACTATCTGCTGTGGAAGATTTAATAATGCAAAGACTTCTTCCCTTTCTTTCACCTGTCCTACAATATGGATGCAGGGAGGACAGAGAAGAGACATACAAAGGTCAGTTTGTACTAGTTACAGGACGTTCAGCACACAAACTCCAGAACAAGGGCTTGGGAATCTGCCTACCGGAGTGTGCATCAGCACCATCCTCAGCAGCTGTTCCACCCCTCTGTGCCCTGGCTTTTTTGATTGCTTGCCATAGTGAGAGTACCTGCCTTGTGTGCTTGTGGGGAAGACTAGAGAAGTCTGTACGCAAAGCACGTGGAGCAGGCCGGGCATCCATTGAGGACTATGCAGGTGTGTGCACTTACTCTCATCATTGTAATAAGATTTGATGCTATGAGACTATAGATTAGAGAGATTTATAGTTACAAGAGGCACTGAAAAAAATCACTTTTGGTATGTCTAAAATATCTCGTAATAAGTGTTAAAATAAACACAAGTTAAACCCCAGTCAATTAAAAATGTTGATTGTTATTGAGAAAACTCCAGTGAGGGAAATAATAAGATCTATAAAGGTCTCAAGAAAAATATAATTTGAAAAAGCCATGTGGCTGAGTGTGGTGGCTCACACCTATAATCCCAGCACTTTGGGAGGCCTAGGTGGGCAGATTGCTTGAGCCCAGGAGTTCAAGACCAGCCTGGGCAACCTGTCTCTACAAAAAATTAGCCAGGTGTGGTGGCATACACCTGTAGTCCCAGCTACTCAGGAGGTTGAGGCAGGAGGATAGGTTGAGCCTGGGAGATCGAGGCTGCAGTAAGCTGTGATCACACCACTGCACTTCAGCCTGGGCAACAGAATGAGACCCTGTCTCAAAAACAAGGAAAAAACACACTCCATTCTAATCTCTGCAGACAGGAAAGAAGTAATGAGTAATGAACTGAAGAACTCACTCACTGAAGATGTCTTTTAAAAGGGCCAGCAATACCTTCTCTGAAGGTCCACAATTGAGATTCACACCACTCACAGGACTGCGACCCCTGCCACACCTGGGCCTCTCTCACAGTGCTGTCAGCACTCAGAGACTAACACTTGGTGATGACCCCTTGTGCCAGCCCTACCAACTACAGACACCCTCATGCTGCAGTGCATGTGGTTGTGCCTGGCCTAGGGGGTCGGAATTTTACAATTCTGGTTCTATTAATTGGTGTTTAAACAGAGAGCTGGCAGTGAAGGTTTAACACACTGCTGACTTCTGAGCTGAGCCAGCGAACTGACCACAGCAGTTCAACCTCACCTTCGGTATAGCCAAGCAGACATCCCCTTGTCTTAGCCTATAAACCCTAGAATTTAAATCCAAATTTTTCTTGTTGTCAGATTCTTCTGAGTCTGTTCTTGGCTGACCACTGATTTTGCTAGCCTCGAGGGCAGGACTTGGCAATGTTTTCATATATAGTAGCAGCAGCTAATGAGTTATCCAGGAGGGTGAACTGCTTTTATCTCCTTCTCCCTTCTTAGACTCAAAAGACATGTTAGTGAGAAAGCCAGGAGTCCAAGCCCAGGGCACACCCACTGTACACATGGCTCAGCATGGGCAGGAAAATGTCCATGGGAACCTGTAGCACAGAAGCACCAGCTCAGAGCATAGGTACCGCATGGAGCTGCCTGGGGCAGCCATGGCACAAAGGCAACCCAAAAAGGATGCATACTTCTCTCTGTCGGCCTTGTAGGTGTGGGCTATCTCTGGCACCAGAGGGTCATCGGGGTTGGGGTCGCAGAGCAGCGAGCAGATGGACAAGAGAACTGGGAAGAAAAGAAAAGGTTGGTCAGCTGTAGCCACGAGGCTGCTAGGTCACCCCTGGGTGAACCTCCCTGAACTTGCACTCTGTATTGACCAAGGAGATGTCTTCCCTTCAACAGCCCAATATAAACTGCTTGATGTACCACTTGCTCTGTCCCATGTATCGTGTGGCCTCAGGCATGCCATGCTAGGATACTTCCCTCCTGGGTGCATCCTGGCTCTCATTCCCCTTCTCCACTGAAGCACCCCATCTTAGTCTCCAACTGCCCTCCCATCCTTGTCTGCACCCCACATCATGCACCTCTGGCATTTAGTCCCAGGAGTCCTGTTTACTGGTAAGGAAACAAGAATTCAGAGCATTCAAGTAACTTGTCCAAGGTCACAGATTTGGAACACCCAATAAATGGGTAAAAATGAGATTCTGGGCCAGGCATGGTGGTTAATGCCTGTAATCCCAGCACTTTGGGAGGCCGAGGCAGGCGGATCACCTGAGATCGGGAGTTCAAGACAAGCCTGACCAACATAGACACACCCTGTCTCTACTAAAAAAATACAAAATTAGCCGGACATGGTGGTGCATGCCTGTAATCCCAGCTACTCGGAAGGCTGAGGCAGGAGAGTCTCTTGAACCTGGGAGGCAGAGGTTGCAGTGAGCTGAGATTGCACCATTGCACTCCAGCCTGGGCAACAAGGGTGAAACTCAATCTCAAAAAATATAAAATAAAGAGATTCTGAACCAGGTCTGTCTAACTACAAAGCAGATGCATCCTCCTGTGTGCCAGCACCGTCTCTAGGACGTGCACTCAGTGTGGCTCTCAGCAACCCTGGGAGAAGGGAATCACCCACTAGGGCTGTGGTGAGCAGCAGAAGGAACTGTGGTACCTGGATTCTTGGGGTCCCAGAGAGAAATGCGAACTCTCATTCCTGGCTTTGCTTTCGACTCACCATATGATTCCAAACAAACTGGATTCAGCGAGTCCATCAAAGTCCTGACCACAGTTCCCCACACATAAAGCTACAAATGACAGGGGCAGGTTTGCCTTTTTTAAGATACTTGGCTAGGCATGGTGGCTCACGCCTATAATCCCAGTGCTTTGGGAGGCCACAATGGGAGGACTGCTTGAGGTTAGGAGTTTGAGACTGGTCTGGGCAACAAAGTGAGATCCTGTCTCCTCTACAGAGAAATTTAAAAATTAGGCCAGGTTCTGTTTCTCTTGGGTTGATTTTTCACCATCCTACCCACGCTCCACCTGCCAGGATACTGCACTGTCTACATTCAGGTCTCTTGTGCACGCACAGCCCATGTGCAGCCCATCTTAGTTCAGAAGGAATATCTGCATTTCTAAGCTCAGTTTAGACTGGTTTCTTCAACTTCAACCAGAGACATGTGCTTAATATCATTTATTTGGGAAGGGAGGATTTCTCCACCAACTTTGAGGTCCCCAGGGGCATGCCCTGTATCTTTTTTCAGGGCTGACTCACAGTTCGTTTTGTGCTTATTGGATGAATAAATGAGGGAACAGAGAGGGTAATTTAATATTTGCCTTTCTTATTTTTAGATAAAAAATATAAGTAGAATCAATATTTTCTTCTTGCACCCATGTGACAGTTTGAGCACCCCAGGGCAATGGACTGCTGAGAAGCGCCAGGGCGTGGGGCACAAAGTTCTGCTGGTGCTGCCTCATATGGATGTAAGGATGTCCACTTACAGGCACAGCAGTGGACAGGGCTAAGTGACCTGGGAAAGGTGACTGCTCTCTCTGAGCCTCCATTTTCACTCAGTCAGTGCTGGGGTAAAAACACGTGTAAGAGACAAGGCACACAGAGCATGCCATCAGCGTCTCTACCTTTTGACACAGTCAACGCTGGAGACCACTGAGACCGCAGGATATCAAGGCAGATGCTGCCATTGCTGTTGATATTAGGGTGATAAATTTTGGTTGTGAAAGCAACCTGCAAAGACAAGAGATCCCAAATCAGACAAACCACAGGGACGTCTGGGAAATGAACCAAGTAAAGCAGGAGCAGCCACTGCTGGGCTGTACCTGGAGTGTGCTGCATATCTGGCCCCACAGTGCAGGATGAGCCAGACACCCACTCCCAAACTCTAATGGGATATGGAAGTGAGTGATCACCCAGAAGTTCCCTGACCCATTCCCTGCTGGATTCTCATTCTGAACATAGGGGGATTGACACCGTCTCCCTGAAAACAGTATGTCCTGAGGAGTAACAAGAGTGGCAGAAAGGACTCAAAAGCCCAGAAGTTTTATGCAAAAAGCAGTGATGTTTTGTTGATGTATCAGCAGAAAAGCCCAGGCCCAAAGACTTCATGACTAAAACACCAAAAGCGATGGCAACAAAAGCCAAAATAGACAAATGGGATCTAATGAAACTAAAGAGCTTCTGCACAGCAAAAGAAACTACCATCAGAGTGAACAGGCAATCAACAGAACGGGAGAAAAATTCTGCAATCTACCCATCTGACAAAGGGCTAATATCCAGAATCTACAAAGAACTTAAACACATTTATAAGAAAAAAATCAACCCCATCAAAAAGTGGGCAAAGGATATGAACAGACACTTCTCAAAAGAAGACATTTATGCAGCCAACAGACACATAAAAAATGCTCATTGTCACTGGTCATCAGAGAAATGCAAATCAAAACCACAATGAGATACCATCTCATGGCAGTTAGAATGGCAATCATTAAAAAGTCAGGAAACAACAGATGCTGAAGAGGATGTGGAGAAATGGAAATGCTTTTACACTGTTGGTGGGAGTGTAAATTAGTTCAACCATTGTGGAAGACAGTGTGGTGATTCCTCAAGGTATTCCTTGAAATGCCATTTCTAGAACTAAAAATACCATTTGATTCAGTAGTGATCCCATTACTGTGTATATCTACTATAAAGACACATGCACACGTATGTTTATTGTGGCACTATCACAATAGCAAAGACTTGGAACCAACCCAAATGTCCATCAATGATAGACTGGATTAAGAAAATGTGGCACATATACACCATGGAATACTATGCATCCATAAAAAAGGATGAGTTTGTGTCCTTTGCAGGGACAGGGATGAAGCCGGAAACCATCATTCTCAGCAAACTATCACAAGGACAGAAAATCAAACACTGCATGTTCTCACTCATAGGTGGGAATTGAACAATGAGAACACATGGACACAGGGCGAAGAACATCACATACCAGGGCCTGTCGGGGGGCAGGAGGCTGGGGGAGGGATAGCATTAGGAGAAATACCTAATGTAAATGATAAGTTGATGGTTGCAGCAAACCAACATGGCACATGTATACCTATGTAACAAACCTGCACGTTGTGCACGTGTACCCTAGAACTTAAAGTATAATAATAATAACAAATAAAAGCTCAGGCCATGGACCCTCTGCCAGGCCACAAACCCTCCCCACCTTTCTATTTCACCCTTTGTAAGACCACCCCCTTCTCAGAATTTAGTCCTAAAATACCCTTGTGCACTTCAAATATGTAAGGATACCCACTGTAACAAAAGATGTGAAACCTAAATGTCTTCAGATTGATTACTGGTTAAATTAATGTTATAAATAAGCAACAGAATATTACACAACTGTTTAAAAAGAATGAGGTGAATTTTTAAAACATGAATGTGATCATATGGAACAATTTCCAAGATATATTGCTATGGGAAAAGCAAGATGCAGATTCATGGAAACGCCTGTTCCATTCATGGGAGAAACAAGGAAGCACAAACAAGTGCTTATCCAGGTGGAGATTACTCCTGAAAGAGAAATGAAATGACAAGTAAGACTCAGTGCCTTGTGGGGAAAAAAAGGCGGGGGGCCGGGCATGGTTAGAGAGACAAAGTTGAAAGAAGGTCCTATTTTCTACTGTATACTCTCCTACATTTGACTTTTTTTTTCTGTTTTTGTTTTTGTTTTTGTTTTAAACCACAGCCACACACTACTTCTTCAAATGACCTTGGACCTCAGAGCCTTCACTATAAATAGGTACATGGTACCTCTCCCAGGGATGTTGTGGGACCCATGGAGAGTCTGCTCTCTGTGATGTGCAAGGTGTTCTGAGTCAGGTGCAGCTTCCACTGCTACAGGAGCCTAAGAATCTGCCTCACCTACACTCCCTCTGGGTGAGCAGTGACCTCAACGCAGGGGCTGGGGCAAAGGAACATAAGGATTTTGCTGGCTGGGCATGGTGGCTCACACCTGTAATCCTAGCACTTTGGGAGGTCGAGGTGGGTGGATCACAAGGTCAGGAGTTCGAGACCAGCCTGGCCAATATGGAGAAACCTCATCTCTACCTAAAAATACAAAAAAATTAGCCAGGTGTGGTGGCACATGCCTGTAATCCCAGCTACTTGGGAAGCTGAGGCAGGAGAATTGCTTGAATCCGGGAGGCAGAGGTTGCAGTGAGCTGAGATTGCACCACTGCACACCACCCTGTGTCACAGAGCAAGACTCCATCTCGAAAAAAAACAAAAAAAAGGATTTTGCCTCCTCCGCTAGCTCTGAGAACTCACTGGTACTTCTTAGGCTAGATGGAGATGCACAAACATCCTTTAAATAATTATCTACCATTTTTTGCATGTTTGATATAGTTTTTAATATTTTTTTAAACTTACTTTGGAATATGAGAAGAGAGTTATGTGCATGTGAGCTCGAATATCTATTACCATATAATTTTTCCCAGAAAGGGTCAAACTTCAAAATCATCTCAGATATTAAGTATCTGCCTCAATATCCCCAATAAAGACCATGCAATCTTGCCAGATTCTTCCTATTGTCAGAAAATTTGTGCCAAAACATAAATCCAGTTGCTCCTGTTCCCTGTAGAAGGAGGTTTTTAAAAGACAGAAGCACTTTCTTCCCTCATAGAATGTCACTGTCACCTTTTAGCTCACATCTCTCCTTGCTAAAATAATCCCAACTCACCCACAGAGCTTACTTCTTAGTCTTTTAATAATAACCACTGTTGGCTGGGCGCAGTGGCTCACACCTGTAATCCCAGCACTTTGAGAGACCAAGGCGGGTGGATCACCTGAGGTCAGGAGTTCAAGACCAACCTGCCCAACATGGCAAAACCCCATCTCTACTAACAACACAAAAAATTAGCCAGGCATGGTGGCGGGTGCCTGTAATCCCAGCTACTTGGGAGGCTGAGGCAGGAGAATCGCTTGAACTCGAGAGGAGGAGCTTGCAGTGAGCCGAGATCATGCCACTGCACTCTATCCTGGGTGACAAGAGAAAAACTGTGTCTCAAAAAATAATAATAATAATTTAGAAATAATAATAATCACTGTTTCTCCTTTGTCCTTGGGCAATTAGGTACCCTGAAAACGCCCAACAGACATTCAGGACTACATCCATATCTGTTTAAGGAAAATCCTCAGCTGCTCACACAGTAATGAAAGAGATAAGCTAGAAAATTACTACTTGATAGACACTGCCACAGTCTCTCCAGAGGGTAAGGGAGAAGGGGTGGATCAGAGCACCGTGAAGCATGTTTATGATTTTTCAACCAAACCCCCTTGAACAGCAGTTGTACTCTAATGTGGCAAAGCTATTTTAGCATCTGCCATTGCCCTGCGCAGCACACCCCACTCCCTTGCCAAAAGTTTAAAAGGTCTCTGGGATCCTAAGCATATTTAACCAAGATTTAAAATGCTCAGGCACCAGGTAGCCTCTGGTGGTGATGTCTGGACAGAGCTGCAGCTGGCGAGCACAGAAGTGGCTTCTTCACACTGACTCAGATAAACAACACGCAAAACAGCAGCTAAGCCTCTGACTCAAACTGAGTCATCAAGGCCAAGTCAAGGTAGTAAGACACAGCAATGTCACAACCCCTCGGCTAAGGTGTCTGATGCAGATGCAGGACTTTTGAGTAAGTCTTGCCAAAATGCACAACCTGGCCAGGCGTGGTGGCTCACACTTGGAATCCCAGCACTTTGGGAGGTGGAAGCAGGTGGATCACCAGAGGCCAGGAGTTCGAGACCAGCCTGGCCAACATTGTGAAACCCTGTCTCTACTAAAAATAATACAAAAATTAGCCACGTGTGATGGCAAGTACCTGTAATCCCAGCTACTCAGGAGGCTGAGGCAGGAGAATCACTTGAACCCAGCCTCTTCTCCACAAGGCAGCAGAGTGATCGTTTTGGTGTGGCAATCCCCACAATGGCGTGCAGACCCTACTCCTGGGGCCATCCATACCCCTCTGGCCTCCTTCCCAACTCCTCACACGCTCACTCCCCTGGGGCAGTTTCCTGGGGACCCGTCTGCCCCCTTGCTGAGCTTCTGCAGTTCCCCCTTCTCAGGGCTATCTCCCCACAACCCCAGCTCCTGCTGCCAACCACTGCTTGTGCTCCTCCCCAGTGCTGACAGTGCTGACTGGCTCACACGCTAAATGCCCTGCCTCCTCCACAGGATGGTGAGCCTCAAGAGCAGGCTCAGCTACCCATGCAGAGCCCAGGTAAGAAGGAGTATGAGGTGCAAGAGTCCAGGGGATGAGACGACCTGCAGTGCATAATACATGCTAGGGCAGGGTGGTCGAGGCAGCTCCCTGGGCTTCTCCTTCCCTCTGATGGGACTGCTCTCTAAAACTCCACTGATGGGATGGTGTGTGCATAAAGGGCAAAGGAGGTTTGCTATTCTTTTAACTTAATAAAGGAAAGTGAAGGTGAAGGTTTAGGACTCACCAGTCCTAAACCAGGGTGTGTCCACCTTGGCACTATTGACACTTGGGGCTGATCATTCTCTGTCATGGGAAGGGAGGCTGTTCTAGGCACTGTAGGGAATCCCTGGGATACCCTGGCCTTTGCCCACTAGATACCAGCAGTACCCCCTCACCACAGTTTTGATAACCCAAAATATCCCAAGATGTTGCCTAAATGTCCCTGGAGCAATAGCAAAATCACCCCAGCAGAGAACCCCTGTCCTAACTCTAAGGGACCGCAGAGAAGGGAGCCAGAGCCTGGAGACATGACCAGACTCAGCTACAGTCACAAGGAAAAGCATTCAAACTGTGGCCTCAGTAAGGAGGCCAGCACCAGCTCACCCCACTGACCCTTGGTCACAACAGGTGCTAATTCCCAAAGTCCAGTGGTTAAAGTCCTGGGAGGCTGTCACCACAGGGTGGAGCGGTGGGCCCTCAGAGAAGCCCCATGTACAGCTCTTTTTACCTATACCTGACTTGAAGGGCCCCTCGTCACATGCTGTCCTTCATCCAAACATCAGGGGAGTTGTGAGGGCCACCTCACCTTTGGGGGCTTGAACGGGTAATCCGTAGGAAAGTGGATGGTCAGGAAGAAAACACCTCCTTGGTAAGGACTGTCATTCTGGAATGATGAGACACAGGAAGAGATCAGTGCATGTGCTAAGCCCAAAGTGCAAGAAGCAAAACTGGAGTGGTGTGCTCAGCAGCTACTACCTACCGGGCCCATGATGGTGGCCTGCCAGTGGAACACTACAAGACAAAAGAGAGACGGGCATGTAAGAGACCCCCCAAGAAACATGTCTATTCTACTGAAAATGCACTGCTAAATTACAGGGCACTGTCCACACGAGATGCACTCACTTCTGACACCAACTGAAAGACTGGGGTTCCCCAAACCACCCAAGATGCGGTAACTGCCTAGGACTCCCAGAGCTCACTGAAAGCGGGTGTGCTCAAGATTGCCGGTTATCCCAGGGAAACAGCATAAGTTAACATCAGGAGGGTCCAAACGCAGAGCTTCCATTCTTCTCTCTCCGTGGAGTCGGGATGTGTTACTCTCCTGGCATTGCTGTACGGCAACACACACAGAGTACCCAATCAGGGATGCTCACTGGAGCCTCCGTATTTAGAATTCTTATTGGGGCTCTACCCTGAGAGCATGACTGACTGATGTGAATGCCCATAGGGCTGATCTCAGGCTCCAGTCTCCGGCTCCTCCAGGCATGATCCAAGTCCCCACCTTATTTTTTTATTTTTTTGAGATGGTCTCACTTTGCCACCCAGGCTGGTGGGCAGTGGCATGATTATAGCTCACTGCAGTCTCAAACTCCTGAGTTCAAGCTATCCTGCCTCAACCTCCTGAGGAGCTGGGACAACAGGTATGTGCCACCACATCTGGCTAATTTTTTTACTTTTTTCATTTTTGTAGAGATGGGGTCTTGCTATGTTGCCCGGGCTAGGCTCTCACCTTAAATCACATGGTTGGTCTACTTGGTGTGGCCATTCCTCACCCTAAATCACATTGTTGGTGTGCATCAAAGCTTACAGCCAAATAAAGACATTCCTATCAGGTATGATATCTTAGAGATCGCCCCCTACGTGTTAAAGATGATGGCCAGATCTTTTGAGGACAAGATTAAATTCTTTTTTTTTTTTTTTTTTTTTGAGACGGAGTCTCGCTCTGTCGCCCAGGCTGGAGTGCAGTGGCCGGATATCAGCTCACTGCAAGCTCCGCCTCCGGGGTTTACGCCATTCTCCTGCCTCAGCCTCCCGAGTAGCTGGGACTACAGGCGCCCGCCACCTCGCCCAGCTAGGTTTTTTTTGTATTTTTTAGTAGAGACTGGGTTTCACCATGTTAGCCAGGATGGTCTCGATCTCCTGACCTCGTGATCCGCCCGTCTCGGCCTCCCAAAGTGCTGGGATTACAGGCTTGAGCCACCGCACCCGGCCAAGATTAAATTCTTTATGTTGCTGTTGTTTTGTAGAGATGGGGTTTCACCATGTTGCCCAGGCTGGGCTCAAGAAATCTGCTAGCCTCAGCCTCCCAAAGTGCTGGGATTACAGACGTGAGACACTGTGCTTAGCCAAGATTAAATTCTTTACTACACAAATGCCAGTGACTACAATTCAGTCAGTTCTTTGCATAGAATTGAAGCCTTGGCTAGCTTTCAGCCATTTTCCTTACTGCTCTGTATAAACCCTTCTATTCCTTGGTTCTTCCCGATTTATTCTGAAGCCCTCTTCAAAGAGTCTCTCTCAGGAGCCAACTGCCCATGGCCCTGGAGCCTCACGGGTGCTGCCTCCATCTGAGTCCTCTCCTGCCCACCCCCTGGGCAGTGCCCTGTGCTCTGGGCACTCAGTAACAAGGTCACAATGAACCCCTCTCATGCTTCCCTTCCAAGTCGCCACCATGTGGCGGGAGTTTAGAGCCTCTTCTTGCTGCACATCACACCCTACACCCTTTCCAGCATCTCAGGTGACTTTCACTGCTCTACCCATTCCCAGAACAGCTCCTGTGTTTCAGCAAGGCTAGCCTAGTGTGGCCCAAACACTCACATTCAAGGTTCCCAAGTCATACAAATGGTCCCAGGGATATTGACTCTAGGGCCTTTGTGGAAAATGCCTACTCACCCACAGGAATGGGTTGTTGGGATCATCTGAAGGGCCTGTTATTCTCAAGAGAATTCTGTCTCATATGGATTCATAGTGGATATGGAATTAGCCCAAAGTTTCAGACCTGGTCCTGTCCTGGGCTTCCTGTCACCTGTTTAAGTATCCCACAGGCTCTACCCAACAGGAGGCCCAGGAAAGCACCAAGGTTTGGGGTGGGAGCACAAGTGCAGGGACTAAAGCAGAAGTTTCCTAAGCCCCTAGAGGTGTTCAAAAGTAGTCAGGGTGGCCCATGAGCGCTTTTCAATATTTCGAAGAAATGGTGCTGAACAGAACACCTTTACCTATAATAAGGCTGCCTGAGTTAATGAAAATATCACTTTTTTTTTTTGCTTTGACTGTTTTTATTCCAATTCATGCTAATCATTAGTTGAAAGTAGATATACCTTTGCCTAATGTTAATGTGAATGGAATTCTTTATTAAATAAAAGTGTTTTTGATAATATATTTCAGAACAGGTTAGAATCCTCTGGTCTTGTTCACTTTAACTCTGAGGGCTGCTGGGACACTAAGCAGGGCTTGAGGGCAGAGTCAGAAGAGAAGGCCCCAAAAGCAAGAGGACGAGAAAAGATATAGAGGAGGGATGCTGGAAATGGCTGTGAGCCCACGAGGCAGGTGTGAAATGGCCCCAAAGGCTAGCTTCCACCCACTGAGCTCTGACTGTGGTGGCTGGCCTTGACGCTAGCCTCTCTTAGCCTGGGCTCTGGTGCAAGGTAAGTCTGAGCTGAGCTGAGCATCAAGGAGCTGCCTCTAGACAGCTAAGGCTAAACAAGAACTAGTTCAAGTTTACAGCAACCCCAGTTTAATCTGATATTATCTTAAGTGACAGGTAAGAGGGGAAGCATGCTATAGAGACCTGGGGTGCTTGTGAGGACAACATGAGGTAATCGCTGATTAGTGAGAAGCAGAGTGATGAGCAGGTACCAGGAGACAGTGGAGCAGAGTCATTCTTGTTTCTCACACTCTGCATAGGCAGCTGGGAAACATTTCTGCTCTGTTCCAAAAACGAGATTTAAACTCCCACGTAAAGACTTTAGAGTCCTCCATTTTCAGTGGCTTCATCTGCCTACCCCTGGCTCCTCTAAGCTCAGTCCCCTCCCAGGACATGCAGGCACACATATGTTGGCATGCCCTCTTTTTTTCCAGCTTTGTGAAATTTCTTTTTGTTTTATTGTAGTAAAAAATATATAATAAAATACGCAATTTAAACAACTTTTAAGTGTACAATTCTGTGGCATCGTATGCCTTCATGATGCTGTAGAACCATCCCCCCATCCATTTCTAAAACTTTCCATCACCCCCAACAAATTCTGTACCCATGAAACAATATTTCTCCCATTTTCCCTCCCGTCAGCCTCAGGTAATCTCTCATCTACCACCTGTCTCTATGAATTTGCCTAATCTAGATATTTCATGTAAGTGGAATCATATATTCATTATTTTCTTTCTGGCTTATTTCACTTCGCAGGTTTTCATGTTGTAATGTATATCAGAACCATATTTTGTTTATCTATTTTCCACTGATGGGCACTTGGGTTGTTACCAGCTTCTGAAAATCATGAATAATGGTGCTGTGAACATTGGTATACACATTCTGTCTCAGTCTGTTTTTGATTCTTTTGTATATGTACCTCTGACACCACTCTCCTTGAACACATAGTATCTCCCCTCCCCACCTACTTTCCTGTGGCTGCAGTTACTGAAGCCTCACAGGGAAGGATTGGTGTTCCAGAGCCCAAGAAGCCCGCAAAGTGGAGGCAAGGTGAGTGGGCAGAGGACAGACCTGGAAACCCTAATGCTGGGCAGCTCAGCCTCGGCTACCACCTGTGAGAGACGGCAGAGGCCTAGAATAGGTAGTGCTGCTTCTCCCTCTCTCTCCCGAGAAGCTGCCCAGAACTGCTCCTTCAGTCTCCCCCAGGGAAGAGTGGAAGTGGGAGAAAATAATAAGGATTGCCCTTCCCCTTGGCAGAGGCAAGTGGCCACTGCCCTACCCTGCCCTGCCCCTCCTCGGCTGTCCTGCTCTGCTCCCAGGAGCTGCAGCAGCACCAGGTCCTCTAGACCAACTCCAACAATATTTACACCAGCACCCAAGTTTGACTTGGCCAAGGGCACTTTCCAGCAGCCGATGTGACTCCTCAGGCCAAGCTGGCTTTCTCTTGCACCAGAAGAGGGAAGCGGTGACTATAGGACATGAGAGGCAATGCAGGTTCTACTTTGAGTATAACCTGACCAGCCAAGCTGCTGTGAACTCATGGCCTAGACCTCAAATGAAAAAGCCATTCACAAGCAAATGAAGGGAAAATAACTGACTGGTTTTCTTAAATACTGCTTGGTTGATAATTTGGTTGTTTGGTTTTGTTTGTTTGTTTGTTTTTTAGATGGAGTCTGTTGCCCAGGCTGGAGTGCAGTGGCACGATCTCGGCTCACTGTAACCTCTGCCTTCCGGGTTCAAGCGATTCTCCTGCCTCAGCCTTCCAAGTAGCTAGGATTACAGGCGCATGCCAGCATGCCCAACTAATTTTTGTACTTTTAGTAGAGACAGGGTTTCGCCATGTTAGCCAGTCTAGTTTCAAACTCCTGACCTTAGGTAATCCACCCACCTTGGCTTCCCAAAGTGCTAGGATTACAGGCATGAGCCACCACACCCAGCCTAAATTTGGGGATCTTAATTACAATCCTCCTACAACCTGAAGCCCCCCAAAATACTTACAGTCATCACCCACAGGTCCCGCGGAACACTGGGCAGGAGGATCCCTCTGCAAGTCGGTTAATTCCTAGAACATGAGATAGCGGGTCAGAGTGGCTGTATGTTGGGGATTCTGCCTTTACACACCAATCTTGGTAGCTGGAAGGAATTCTCCTGGTGGGAGGAGGCTCCTAGGCCTCAGGAATGGGTTAGAGACAAGGTGGGTCATAGAAGTCTACTCCCTGCTGTAAAGATACCAGAGAAGTAGGTATGATCATTTCCATTTTATACATTAGGAAATTGAATTGTAAAGAGATGAAGTTACCTACTCAAGGTACACAGCTGGAAGAGGGCAGGCAAGAAGTCAGTCACACGTAGCTCTGCCTTACCTCCAAGCCTAGCCTCCCACCTCCTCAGGTAGAAGACATCCCTAGGCCCCCAGGTGCTGAGGATATGGAAGGAAAGCAGACCAGAAGAGAGTTCTGGGAGAAGGATAGGTGCCAGGTTTTACTACTAGGCTAATGAATTAATGTATGGAAGCAGTTAGCACCAAGGAAGCACTCATCTCTCTACTTTGCCTCCCCAACCACCATCCCAATCACCCCAGTCACCACTGGTTATGTGGTAAGTCCTAGGGCCCTGAATGTGGAGACTTTGGCACTTGAGCCAAAGTCTAACACTGCACCAGTGGGGATCGGGGATTATACCACAACTAGATTCCCTTTATGGGAAACCATCTCTGAATTAAGCCAAACACTGTCCTATCTACACAAACTCTCCTGATTTCACCATATGTCTCTGGACACGCTGATCATTTCAGTAACCACCTCTGGCCATCCTGCATTTATCCCCTTCACTTCAAATTTAATCAGCCAAGATGGAAGTATTAACATCACAGAAGCCAACAAATGCTACAAATCAGGGCCATGTTTTCTCCCCGAGGGTTGATCTTTAAACATCTACCAGTATACCACTGGCCAATTCTAATAGTATCTAATATATCTGAACCCATTTCCTCATAAGTAAAATGAATTATACTTGGAAAGCACTCAGGAAGCAGCATTAGGAGTGGTCAAAAAAAGAATTTAACTTGGGAACAACTGAGGTCATGCAAGGGGACCGAGGACAGGCTCAGAAATGCAAGAGCTACAGAAATCTCTGTGGAACAGTTCCTTTTTGCTTACCTCTCTGCTATGTGCCCCTCAGCACCTCCACTATCATGGTGCAGGGGAATTGTTTACATTCATTGCGATACTGCATGGATAAATGAGCTCTATGATAGAACCGCTAAGGCAAATCCTGAAGAGGTTACATGAAGAGCCAGGGACAGGAAAAGCCAGCAGTACAGACCAATTCCCTCTACCTCACAAGGTTTTCCCACACCTCTATGCTTTTGCACTGCCAGTATGCAGAATCCATGGCCCCTTTAGAGGTGTGATCAACAGTTACACCCACACTTAATGATCCCTGAAATGCCGTGTGTGGATCCCCATTGATAGACTCCAACCAGCACCCAGGAGTTTTGAATGCTAACTGGCATTTCAAGGAAGAATGGTGTGACTTGAAAGAAACTAGTCCACTCACACATCGAATTCCTGTGTTCACCTCACAGGGTTAGAAGACTCAGGTCTGAGTCCGAGCTCCATCACTGAGGAAATCACTTTCACCTCTTTGGGCCTCAGTATAATTATCTGTTAAGCTGTAATCATACTTGCCTGCCAACTTGTCGGCACTATTGTGTGGCTACAAATTTTGCAGGTAAATTTTTAATGTATATAATGTAAGCAAGAGCAACCAGTAAATATCATGACAATAGTGGTATAGAGAATGCCACAATTAGTATTATAAAAAGGGAGAGGAATAAGTAGAATATATATATATTTCTAGAAGAATACTTCGACACTGGTTGCCCCTCCAGGAGGGGAATTGGATGGCTAGGGACAGTCTTGGGTGGGAGACTTTTCCCTGTATATCCTTTGCACCTTTTGAACCATAGGAATTTATTATCAAATCATTAAATGTATAAATATTTTATTTATTGTAAAGGATTAAGTAGGTTAAGTTTATATAGTAATTACTATTACAAGTAACAATGGTAAAAGTTGAGACGTTCCAAAAAAGAGAAAGTGGCCGGGCACGGTGGCTCAAGCCTGTAATCCCAGCACTTTGGGAGGCCGAGACGGGCGGATCACGAGGTCAGGAGATCGAGACCATCCTGGCTAACGTGGTGAAACCCCGTTTCTACTAAAAAATACAAAAATCTAGCCGGACGAGGTGGCGGGCGCCTGTAGTCCCAGCTACTCGGGAGGCTGAGGCAGGAGAATGGCGTAAACCCGGGAGGCGGAGCTTGCAGTGAGCTGAGATCCGGCCACTGCACTCCAGCCAGGGCGACAGAGCGACACTCTTGTCTCAAAAAAAAAAAAAGAGAAAGTAAGTTAAAGTATTGAATATTAGTAGAGAAGAGTTAAGCAAACCATGCTACACACCCAGTTATTTCTTAACTGTGTTCCATCAACTCCAAGACTCCATCCTTTGTAAGACACAATTTTACTTTACATACAATTGGGGGAGGGGGGAACATGCTGGCAAATAAGCTAACACCAAATGCTTTCTTTGCACATAAACTTTAATTTTACTTAAAAATTACTTTTATTAGACTGTGTACAGTGGTTCACACCTGTAATCCCAGCACTTTGGGAGGCTGAGGTAGGCAGATCACTTGAGGTCAGGAGCTCGAGACCAGCTTGGCCAACACTGTTAAACCTTGTCTCTACTAAAAATACAAAACTTAGCTGGGCATGGTGGCACGTGGCTATAACCAGCTATTCAGGAGGCTGAGGCACAAGAATCGCTTTACAGGGTGATGCCATGGGCAGGGCGGAGTGTCTGGGGTCTTTTGGGAGCCTCCAATCCCCAACAGTTTTGCAGAACACTGATATCTATGGACTCTAAAATGGACTTCATTTAAAGAAACCCACAGACCATTAATGGACAAAAACATGAATCAATATGTATTGTGGCATTCCAATCCTAGCACTGTGGAAGAGCATCAAGTACAATGTTTTTGAAGACCATGGCCTATCATCATTATGCATTCAAGATCTGAGTTTGAATAACCTCATCAAGACTTAGATCTTCTTCAAAAGCTTCAAGTCTCATTTGCATTAAAGCTCTCCACTGAACCCTCTCACAAAAGTACAAGCTTAAAGGGAGTAAAATCCATTAATACATTCCATTTGATATCCCTTCTTCTGACTTCTCTTCAATTTCCTTGGCCTCTGGGGCTTTTTATATTGCTTATGTTCCTTTAGAGCCAAAGTGACAGTGCTTTCCAAAAAAAGTGTGTTCTGTGGCCATAAGTTTACACTGATAGAGAAGCATAAATTTAGAATGATGAATTTAGAATTAGGTCTTTTATGGTATTCTGTAAAAAGCTGAATTAACAATAAGAAAATGAGGATGAAGCAGTAAAAATATTTTGGGTTAGATTATACTCTCAGAAGCTATGTGGTTTAGAGAAAAGGGCCTCCAACCTAAAAAGTTAATAGTTACTATTTTGTCTCTGCCTTTTACTAGCAACTGAGAAAGTCACTTAACCTCTCTGAATCTTAACTTCATTATCTATAAAGTGTAGCTGATATTTTCCCCTCCCTACCTCACAGGGTCCTTGTGAGGAACAAGTGAAACAATGTACAAAAAGAAATATAAAATGTATAGTACAGACAAAGGGTCCTGTTACATAGTTGCAAATCATTCCCTCAGATCTTGGGCCTAGGAAGGTAGGTGATTTAAGCTCATTGAAAGCATGTACCATGTCCAGGCTGGATACATGGTAACAAGGCTATGTTACATTTTTTTTTTCTCTGAGTTGAGTACCTAAAATACCACATGGGCTAATTCTAAGAAGGAGCACCAATATCTATTTTCCTATAATTATAGCTTAGCATTGTTAATGCTCTAGAGCAGTTATGCATTGTAACATATTAGTGATTTGTGAAATATTTTTACTAAAACATGACCAGCATTTTTCTTTAAATGAAAGAATGTAGAACATTTCACAATGCATCCCACATGATAAAGAGCAAAATAAATTTTTTTAGTTATATGTACATATGTGTGTGTGTGAATGTGTGTATACTTGGTCATTAAATAAAAAGTATTTTTTCTTCCTGTGGGGGAAAAAAAAAAAAAAGAATTGCTTTAGCCCCGGAAGGC
Source organism: Theropithecus gelada (assembly GCF_003255815.1). Taxonomy (NCBI): domain Eukaryota; kingdom Metazoa; phylum Chordata; class Mammalia; order Primates; family Cercopithecidae; genus Theropithecus; species Theropithecus gelada. The sequence continues at coordinate 68,988,768 of NC_037670.1, forward strand.
GGAGGTTGCAGTGAGCCGAGATTGCTCCCGTGTGACACAGTGAGACTCTGTTTCAAAAAATTAAAAAATTAAAATTACTCTTATCAAAAGAATTCTTTTAGGCTTAGACATAGCTTTGTGTGTTTCTTTTTAAGTATCATTCATGCATCCAAAAAAAAAAAAAAGGAAAAACAAGTGAAATAAATAAACTGGTTTGTTCAGGTATTCCCAAAGTTTCTTCCCATTCAGAGCCCAACACTGAGTCATTGATGTCTACACAATATCATCCTCTGTGTCTTCTAAAACAATGGTAATGTGGCAATTCTTAGAGTCCTCTACTACTGTTTCTGGAGTTTTCTTTCAAGACATCAATACTTATTCTGCAAAGGCCCATGATACACAATCTATTTGCACGTATTCCAGCAAAAAAAAAAAAAAAAAAAAAAAAAAAATGACCCAGCCTTACCAAGTTGAGGGTAGGTGGTACCTTCTTTTCTCGGGCTATGAAGAGTTTGGTTGCTCGACATAGAATTAGGAAATTCCAGTCCTTCCTCCAACAACAAATATTTGCTTCACTAGTATGAAATTTACTCTTCACTGTCCTGTTTCTGTGCCTGTGTTCATGAAAGCTTTTCTTTTCAGTGCTAAATCACACTATCTTTTTGAAAATATTTTTAAAACAATTGAACTCAACAAATACAGTACCAGCAATGCACTTACCTCATAATGAACTGCCATGATCCAGTTTACTCATATAGATAGTGACAACTAAGTGAAGGTAACCTGGCTGACAGCTATTGTAAGAAGCATCCCAATTTTAGAGATGTGAACATTTGAAAAAATATTCATCTTGAAGTAGATGAATACGGCATTATCTTACTTCCAAGTTCTCTTTATTTATTTTTATTTTTATTTTTTATTTTTTTGAGACAGGGTCTCACTCTGTTGCCCAGGCTGGAGTGCACTGGCACCATCTCGGCTCACTGCAACCTCTGCCTACCAGGTTCAAGTGCTTCACCCTCCAGAGTAGCTGGGATTGATTACAGGTACGCATCACCATGCCCGGCTAATTTTTGTATTTGTAGTAGAGATGAGTTTCACCATGCTGGCCAGGCTGGTCTTGAACTCCTGACCTCAAGCGATCCTCCTGCCTCAGCCTCCCAAAGTGTTGGGATTACAGGCGTGAGCCACCACGTCCAGCCCCAAGTTTCTTTAAAGAGTAATTACTATCTTTATAATCAGAAGTTAAACTTTTTTTTTGAGAAACTAAACCAAGTATTATGCAGCCACTGAAAATTCGTTTTTAAAGACTACAGAACAACAGGAGAAAATGTCATGATACAACATTAAAGGAAAAGGGCAAGAAAAAAGCAGAGTATAAAATTTGATGTACTACATGATGACAACAATCTGAAACATATACACATCAAAGGCACTGAAAAAAAATCCACAAAAATGTGAACCACAATTATATGAATGGGTAGAGAATATATATACATATATATTTCTAGAAGACTACTTTGGCCGGGCGCGGTGGCTCAAGCCTGTAATCCCAGCACTTTGGGAGGCCGAGACGGGTGGATCACGAGGTCAGGAGATCGAGACCATCCTGGTGAACACGGTGAAACCCCGTCTCTACTAAAAAATACAAAAAACTAGCCGGGCGAGGTGGCGGGCGCCTGTGGTCCCAGCTACTCGGGAGGCTGAGGCAGGAGAATGGCGTAAGCCCGGGAGGCGGAGCTTGCAGTGAGCCGAGATCGCGCCACTGCACTCCAGCCTGGGCGACAAGAGCGAGACTCCGTCTCAAAAAAACAAACAAAAAAAAAAAAAAAAAAAAAGAAAGAGATCTAATTAATTGGCCTAAAGGAAAATAAGTGCTTCGATCAAATATTTTTGAAGGGAAAATAAAAGCTGTAATGCCTTTTAGTTCGTGTGACTTTAATCCTTGAGAAATAAAAACAGTCNAAAAAAAAAAAAAAAAAAAAGACTACTTTAACATTTGTTGCCCCCCCAGGAGGGGAACTGGATGGCACACATTCCAGCAAGAAAAAAATGACCCACTTTAGATGACTAGAGATGACTTTTTTAAAAACTGAATTTTGGGAGTATTTTCCAAATTTTCTTTAATTTTATTTTTATTTTTTTGAGACAGGCAGGATTTTGCTCTGTCACACAGGCTGGAGTGCAGTGGCACCATCTCGGTTCACTGCAACCTCCATCTCCTGGGTTCAAGCGATTCTTATGCCTCAGTCGCCCGAGTAGCTGGGATTACACGCACATACCACTATGCCCGACTAATGTTTGTATATTTAGGAGAGACAGGGTTTTGCCATGTTGGCCAGGCTTGTCTCAAACTCCTGGCCTCAACTGATCCATCAGCCTCGGCCTCCCAAAGTGCTGAGATTACAGGCATGAGCCACCCTGCTCAGCCAGGTATTTTCCAAATTTTCTTTGAAGTACATGTATTGCAAAGTATATGTGTTAAATATGTATTGATATAATAGTTTGGATCTGTGTTCCCACCCAAAACTCTTGTCAAATGGTAATCTCCAATGTTGAGGGTGAGGCCTGGGGGCAAGTGATTGGTTTAGTATCATCCACTTGGTATTATCCTCTTCTCACAAGATCTGATTGTTTAAAAGTGTGTCATGGGCCGGGCGCAGTGGTTCACACCTGTAATCCCAGCACTTTGGGAGCCCAAGGTGGGCAGATCACGAGGTCAGGAGATCAAGACCATCCTGGCTAACATGGTGAAACCCCATCTCTACTAAGAATACAAAAAATTAGCCAGGCGTGGTGGCAGGCGCCTGTAGTCCCAGCTATTAGGGGAGGCTGAGGACAGAGAATGGCGTGAACCCAGGAGGCGGGGCTTGCAGTGAGCCAAGGTCGCACCACTGCACTTCAGCCTGGGCGGCAGAGCAAGACTCTGTCTCAAAAAAAAAAAAAAAAAAAAAATGTGTCATGGCCGGTCATGGTGGCTCATGCTTGTAATCACAGCACTTCAGGAGGCCCAAGTGGGTGGATCGCTTGAGCTCAGGAGTTCAAGACCAGCCTGGGCAACATGGCAAAACCCCGTCTCTACTAAAAAGACAAAAAAAAGTAGTCAGGTGTGGTGGCACACACTATAATTCCAGTTACTCAAGAGGCTGAGACATGAGAATCACTTGAACCAGAGACATGAGAATCACTTGAGCCAGGGAGACAGAGGCTGCAGTGAGCAGAAATTGCACCACTGCACTCCAGCCTGGGTGACAGAGACCCTGTCTCAAAAATAAATAAATAAATAAATAAAAGTGTGGAGAATCTCCCCTTGTTTTCTCTCTTGCTCCTATTCTGCCCATGTAACATGCCTGCTCTGCTCCCTGTTTGCCTTCCACCGTGAGTGTAAGTGTCCCCTCCTCTGAGGCAGAGCAGACACTAGTGCCATGCTTCTTATACAGCCTGTGGAACTGTGAGCCAATTAAAACTCTTTTCTTTCTAAATTATCTCATCTCAGGTTTTTTTTTTTTTTTTTTTTTTTTTTTTGACATAGGGTCTCACTCCGACACCCAGGTTGGAGTACAGGGGCATGATATTGGCTCACTGCAACCTCCACTTCCCAGGCTCAAGCGATCCTTCCACCTCAGTCACCTGAGTAGCTGGGAACATAGGCACACACTACCAACTATGTCTGTCTAATTTTTTGTACTTTTGGTAGAGCTGGGGTTTTGCCATGTTACCCAGGCTGGTCTTGAACTCCTGAGCTCAGGCCATCCACCTGCCTTAGCCTCCCAAAGTGCTAGGATTATAGGCATGAGCCACCTCATCCGGCCTTCAGCTTCTTTCTTTCTTTCTTTCTTTTTTTGAGACAGAGTCTTACTCTATTGCCCAGGCTGGAGTACAGTGGCATGATCTCAGCTCACTGCAACCTCTGCCTCCCGGGTTCAAGCAATTCTCCTGCCTCAGCCTCCCAAGTAGCCAGGATTATAGGTGCCCGCCACCACACCCAGCTATTTTTTGTATTTTTAGTAGATATGGGGTTTCACCATGTTGACCAGGACCTGACCTCAGATGAGCTGTCTGCCTCAGCCTCCCAAAATGCTGGGATTACAGACATGAGCCACTGTGTCCAGCCAGGTATTTCCTAATAGCAATGTAAGAATGGACTAATACACATATCAAAGAGAAAAAAAAAAATAAAAAATTGAACTGCTGTCACATACAACCCTGTCACACCTGCAATCCCAGCACTTTGGGAGGCTGAGGTGGGAGGATTGCATGAGCCTAGGAGTTTGAGACCAGCCTTGGCAACGTGGTGAAATCCGCTCGCTACAAAAATTTTAAAATTAGCCAGATGTGGTGGCAGGCCCTGTAGTCCCAGCTACTGGGAAAGCTAAGTGGGAGGACTGCTTGAACCCAGGAGGTCAAGGCTACAGTGAACTATGATTAAGCCACTGCACTCCAGCCTGGGTAACAGAGCAAGACCCTGTCTCAAAAACCAACTAACTAACTAACTAACTAAACTAGCTAAATAAATAAAAAGTGCATCTAAAAACATTCAATTTGAAACATTCATTTGAAAACATATTTTTAAAGGGTTGAAGTTGGTTAGAAAGAGCTGTGGATTGGAAACTTAAGGGGGCAGCTGGTAGACACCACACACCTGGCTCAGGCTCGCATATTGCTGGCTACCTGCTCAGCACCCATCCGCCTTCCTCCTTTCCGAAGGACTCCTGTTCTGAAGGACTCCTGGTCAACTCACTCTCAGCTCCAGGTCTAAGGGTAACCAGACTCCTTGCCACTCATTGGTTTAGGAATGAGCATAAGACATAATTCATAACAAGGCAAAGGAAAAAAAAACATCTGCTGGGCTTTCTGAGAACATTTTCATCAGTTCTTCTGGAGGCAATTGTCTCTATTACTCCCAGATGTCCAGCAGGCTGTGTGTCCCAGAGCCATTCAGCCCAGAGTGACACAGAAACAGACCAGGAGAGGGGGACTGAGTTGCTCCCAAGGTCCTGCCACAGGACCTCCAATTCCATGCACAAGGGCAGCTCAGCTTCTGTCACTTGCAGCCAATACATCCTAACTAGTGGTGGCCCAATGGTGCCATCTCACCACTGCAGGCTTGACACACTTTTAAAGTTGTATTTCCTACAGTTCTGTTGTTTTCCCCAGGACTTGCTACATAATTTGCAGGGCAAATTATGTGCATGTGAAAACGTAGGGTCTCTAGTTCAATAATTATTAAGAATTTCCTGATGGTGACAGCAGAGCATAAAACCAAAGGCAGAGCCCATCCAAGCCTGGGGCCCTGTGAGACTGAATGCATCACACACACATGAAGCCAGTCCTGACCTTGATTCTTGTTTTGTTTTTGTTTTAAGACAGGGTCTCACTCTGGTTGCCCAGGCTGGAGTGCAGTGGTGAGGCTCACTACAGTCTTGACCTCCCAGGCTCAGGTGATTCTCCCACCTTAGCCTCCTGAGTAGCTGGGATTACAGGTGTGTGTCACTGCGCTCAGCTAATTTTTTTTTTTTAATTTACTTTTATTTTTTTTAGACGGAGTCTCGCTCTGTCACCCAGGCTGGAGTGCAGTGGTGTAATCTCAGCTCACTGCAACCTCCACCTTCTGGGTTCAAGCAATTCTCCTGCCTCAGCCTCTGGAGTAGTTGGGGTTACAGGCGTGCACCACCATGCCTGGCTAATTTTTTTGTATTTTTATTACAGAGGGGTTTCAGTACATTGGTCAGGCTGGTCTCAAACTCCTGACCTTAAATGATCCACCCATCTTGGTCTTCCAAAGTGCTGTGATTACAGGCATGAGCCACCTCGCCTGGCCATTTTTTAATTTTTAGTGGAGATGGAATTTTGCTGTGTTGCCCAGTTGGTCTCAAACTCCTGGACTCAAGCAATCCACCCGCCTTGGCCTCCCAGAGTGCTGGGATATAGGTATGGGCCACTGCACCCAGCCTGTCCTTGATTCTTATCAAGGAAAAGTTCTCCCTGGCCTTATGACTTCAGTTACCTTGGATCTATAGTTGACATTTCATGCTCAAGGTCCAAACTTGTTTTTCCAAACCCTTCCTTTTATAAATCTTATCAGCCTATACATTTGAATACGTAGGCTCAAACCTTTACTCCTTAATCTCTCCTACCCTCCTCCCTGCCTTCAAAACTTCTGATTCCCCATCCTAGATAATAACACCACCATCTACTAAGTGACCCATTTTGTACACCTCCTTGTTTCACTTGCACCACATCCTCTCCTCAAGTCCTGTCAATTCCACTTCTGTAATGTGGTCCAGGCACTGCTTTGGCCTAGCATCCATTCCATGGTCATTAATTTGGGCAAAGCCTCTGCTGAATCTTCACAACAGCCTCTAGTCTCCCTCTGTCCCGCTTTAGGCCACACTGCTGCCAGAAGGATCTTTTTATAACACAGATCTCAGCATGTCATTCACCTGCTTCAAAGTCCTAGGATGACAGATGACCCCTTTCAGAGAATAACTCATCAAAATTATCTCTCTTTTGGACAGCTATTTAAAAAGAAGAGTCATACTCTTAGAGATCCTGTTATTCCACCTCTGGCAATCAAACCCAGTAATGTGAATTAAGGAAAAGGCTCATTGTACAATGATGGTTGATCTGGTTTGGATATTTGTCCCCTCCAAATCTCATGCTGAAATGTGATCGCCAGTGTTGGAGGTGGGGCCTGGTGGGAGGTGTCTGGGTCATGGGGGCAGATTCCTGATGAATGGCTTGGTAGCCCCCCAACAATAATCTGTGAGTGCTCACTCTATTAGTTCAGGCGAGATCTGGGTGTTTAAAAGAGCTGGCATCTCTCTCGCTCCCTTTCTTACCAGGTGACACGCCTGCTTCTCCTTTGCTTTCCGTCATGATTGTAAGCTTCCTGAGGCCTCACCAGAAGCAGATGCTGGCACTATGCTTCTTGTACAGCCTGCAGAACTGAGAGCCAAATAAACCTCTTTTCTTTATTAATTACTCAGCCTCAGATATTCCTTTATAGCAAACAAAACAGCCTAATACAAAGTTCATAACAGCAAATAGTGAAGAATTTTGAACAACAGCAGCTAACTCATATTGAGTGCTTGGTATACAGCAAGCATGTGCTAAACACATTTCATAGCATTTAATTCTCGAAACAACTCTGTAAACATGTAGGACTGGGAGGCTAGGAATGATTAAGTGCCTTACCCAAGGTCCCACTATAAGTGACCTCACATTCTCTAACCCAGGTCTGTCTGACACCCAAGTTCATACTTTTACCTACTACAGTTTTACCTACTACAGGTAATGACTAAATAAGTTACTAGTCACGTACTTGTGGAAAGTTAATGTTAAAAATTAGTTACAGAACTGGACATGGTGTCTCACGTTGTAATCCCACCACTTTAGGAGGTAGAGGCAAGAGGATCGCTTAAGCCCAGGAGTATGAGACCAGCCTGGGCAACATAGTGAGACACTGTCTCTACAAAAAATAAACAATTGGCTGGGCATGGTGGCATGTAGTCCCCGCTACCCAGGAAGCTGAGGAGGGAGGATCACTTGAACCCGGAAGGTTGAGGCTGCAGTGAGCCATGATTGTGCCACTGTACTCCAGCCTGGGCGACAGAGCAAGACTGTCTCAAAAAAAAAAAAAAAAAAGTTATAAATACTACTTCACAACATGCTTACATTTACTATTATGTGAATAAGTGGAATACAAAATGCAGGATAATTATTTTAAATATAGAAAAAACTGAATATAGGTATGCTAAAATGTTAACAAATAGTAAAGTGATAGGATTAGAAATACTTCTTTCTTCTACTGTTGTGCATTTTCCAAATTCTAGTGAATGCATTAAACCTTCATGGACTCCCTCTTACCTACAGGATAAAAATCAGTTACTTCAGCACTGCCCCTAAGGACCACCCGAGTCCACACCATCTGCCCTTCAGCTTCTCCCCTATCCTGTCAGTCCTCCAGGCCTCGTGGTCTCCCCATTGCCGGGAAAGCCTTTTTCCCTCTTCCCCACCTGCCGAGTTCCTACTCATCCCTTAGGACCCAGCTTCATCCTGGATACCCTTCTGGATACCCATCCAGCCCTTCTGGATACCCTAGAGGAGCAAGCTTGCCTTACTCCGGGGACCCAGCAACCCGCTGTCCAGGAGCCTGCAGGTGGCCCCACGGCGCCCCGCCAGCGTGACGCAGCCCACGTGGTCACGGCCCGGCCCCGCCCCGCGCTCGCGCAATCCCTTTCTCAGGCTGCGTTAGCTTTTCAGGCTGCGCGGGTGGCTGTTCGGCCACCTTCCTAGGCAGGTGTATCCGCGACTTGCGGAGCCTTCGTCACCTTTCACTTCACGGCAGCGGCGCCCCGCCCACACCTCGACGCTTCGGACACCCAAAGAGTCGGAGGGTGGGAAAGTGCGTACCTTCTGGATCCGCTTTAGCGCCATCCTACCCCGCTGCCGGGGACCCGGGCGGCCCGGCCAGGGCTGCCTGAGGCGGCCCGCTGCCGGGTCAGCCGCCACCGAGCTGCACGCTGGGAGCCGCCGCCTGCGCTTGCGCGCGCGGGGAACTGTGGGGCCGTCGTCGCCGCGTGCCGAGCGTCCTGGCGCGGCCGAGGGGAAGCCGCGGGGCTGCCCCGGTTACGCTGGCTACCCGCACCCGGTCCTGTGGCTTCGACCACTGGTCAGCAAGGCCCCGGAGAGGCTAGCGAAGAGGAGGGGCTCGTTGGCTTTACCAGACGCGCGGAGCACCCTCAAGGTGCCAAACGCTCGCTTGCTCCCTGTTCCTACATCCTGGGCGTCTTCTCAGGCTGTCATATAACTCCTGAGAATAGTGGTTCTTAACTCTGTAAGTATACATACCCTTGTACGCTTTATGGCTGGATGCGTTACAGCCATTGCCATGTAGATGTCTGTGCATACGTGCACACGCACAACTCTCCGCAGTTTTGGAGATCTCCGTGTTCAGTCGTACCTCACGTGATCTTGCACTGCCAATGTTGAGAACCAATGCCTTAGACTGTGCCTCTCCCAAACTTAATTAGCTGTCTCCTTCCTGTTTTCCTAAGACTTGGCAGGCGTCTAGGTCAGAGTTGTTTAAACTGAGGGTTATGAACTATTTAGTGTGTCACGAAATCAATTTAATAGGTTGCAACCAACATTTGGGGGGAAAAAAAAAAAAAAGCCAGACGAGGTGGCTCACGCCTACAATCCCAGCCCTTTGGGAGGCTGAGGCAGGCGGATCACTTGAGGTAAGGAGTTCGAGACCAGCCTGGCCAACATGGTGAAACCCCGTCTGTACTAAAAATACAGAAATTAGCTGGGCATAGTAACATATGCCTGTAATCCCAGCTACTTGAGAGGCTACTTGAGAATCACTTGAACCCAGGAGGCAGAGGTTGCAGTGAGCCGAGATCGCACCACTGCACTCCAGCCTGGGCAACAGAGCGAGACTGTGTCTCAAAAATAATAAAAAATAAAAATAAAAAAGAGAATAAAATGTCAGTGCCTTTCACACAGTGAAGGTAAGAATTGTGGAAGTTTTGTTGCTGTGTATATGTAGATGATATTTAATCTTCAGACTGAGACATGTTTGAGCATGAAAGTGGCTGTTAATATAATTACTCTGGGACCAAAGCCATAATTTAGGATTGTCTCCAGCCAGCCAGGACACATGGTCACCTCTATGTTTGTACTCACTCAGGAAACAAAATGTATTATAGACATTTCAATGGTTGCCCAGCTTTGTCCCTGGCTTTCATGCTCCTATTCCCTCAATCTGTCCTCCACACAACTTCATAAACTGTCTGAAATATAAAGCTTACCACACTGCATCCTTACCCAGAACTCTTCAAGGAAGCCCAGTGGCCTATAGCATCACATTCACTGTCATTCAGGGGCCTTCAAAATCCAGGATCTTCAGCCAGGCACAGTGACTCACGCCTGTAATCCCAGCACTTTGGGAGATTGAGGTGGGTGGATCCCTTAGTCCAGGAGTTCTAGACCATCCCTGGGCAACATGGTGAAACCTCGTCTCTACAAAAAATACAAAACTTAGCTGGGCATGGTGGTGTGCACCTGTAGTCCCAGCTACTTGGGAGGCTGAGGTGGGAGGATCACTTGAGCCCGAGAGATCAAGGCTGCAGTGAGTTGTGATGGCACCACTGCACTCCAGGCTGGGAGACAGAGCAAGACCCAGTCTCAAAAAAACAAAAACTCAAAATCAAGTATCCTCCAGCTTTACTTTCTCCTTCCTACCTCCAGCCCACCTGACTATCAAGTGTTTCCATCACCACAGCATCTACATTCCTTGACTAGAGCATTCACCTTCCAAAGCCAGCTCAAGCATCACCCATTGAACGGCCCAGGTCAGGCGCTTCCCCTTGGTGTCAAACATTTACAACAGAAATTTTTGTTAGTCCATGGGCCATCCATCCTCCTACATTATTGACATGGCCTTCCCTCCCCATAAAACAAGTGATTCTAGATTTCATAAATGTTTATATATTTATGTAAGAACATATAAATGATTATTTATGTGCTAAGAATATATATGGTGGTTTTGAAGTGTCAAATCTCAAAAAGTATTTTTGGATGGTAGGTTTACTAATGTGTTAATTTCTAAAATTTCTACAGAGAATTTGCATCATTTGTATAATTCAGGAAAAAAAGAAACACAGGATAGAAAATGAAAAATTCTGTTTCTACTCCCTGTTGATAGTTTAGTGAATGGTTTTCTAAACTTTTTAGTATGCTTATATGTAATGTTTCATTTTCAACATTGAAATAATTTTAGATGTACAGAAATGTTGCAAGAATAATACACAATTGGTCAGGTGCAGTGGCTTATGCCTGTAATCACGGCACTTTGGGAGGTCGAGGCGGGTGAATTGCTTGAGGCCAGGAGTTCAAGCTTAGCCTGGCCAACATGGTGAGACCCCATCTCTACAAAAAATACAAAATTTAGCTAGGTGTGGTGGCGTGCACCTGTAGTCCCAGCTACTTGGGAGGCTCAGGCACAAGAATTGTTTAAACCCAGGAGGCAGAGGTTGCAGTGAGCTGAGATTGCACCACTGCACTTCAACCTGGGCAATGGTGAGACTGTGTCTCAAGAAAAAAAAAAAAGAATAATACACAGAAGATTTTTAAATGGATAATTTTGACTACATGGAAGTTTAAAACTTTTGTCAAACAACACCAACTAGAAACCAAAAAGACAGCACACAGAATGCGAGACAATGTTTGAAATAATAATATCTCACTACAGTCTAAGATCCAGAATATATTAAGAATATTTAGAACTCAATAAAAAAGACTAATAACCCAATTAAAAACTGGGCAAAAGATGTGAATAGAAATTTCTTCAAAGAAGATACTCAACTGGGCAATAAGCACATTTTAAAAAATCAGGCTGGGCGTGGTGGCTGAGGCCTGTAATCTCAACACTTTGGGAAGCTGAGGTTGGAGGATTGTTTGAGGCCAGGAGTTTGAGACCAGATTGGGCAACAGCGAACCCCTGACTACAGAAAAATTTAAAAGTTAGCCGAATGTGGTAGTGTGCATCTGAGGGCCCAGCTACTCAGGAGGTTGAGGTGTGATTATTGCTTGATTCCAGGAATTTGAGGCTGCAGGGAGCTATGATTGAGCCACTGTACGTCAGCCCAGGAGACAGAGCAAGACCCTGTCTCTTTAAAAACAAACAAACAAAAGGCTGGGCACAGTGGCTCACGCCTGTAATCCCAGCACTTTGGGAGGCTGAGGAAGGCGGATCATGAGGTCAGGAGTTTGAGACCAACCTGGCCAATATGGTGAAACCCCATCTCTACTAAAAATACAAAAATCAGCTAGGCATGGTGGTGCATGCCTGTAATCTCAGCTACTTGGGAGGCTGAAGCAGAAGAATCGCTTGAACCTGGGAGACAGAGGTTGCAATGAGCCGAGATTGTGCCACTGCACTTCAGTGACCTGGGCAACAGAGCGAGACTCCTTCTAAAAAAAAAAAAAAAAAAAGAGGCCTGGTGTCTTGGCTTATATCTATAATCCCAGCAGTTTAGGTGACTATCTGTGGTGGGAGGATCACCTGACCCAGGAGTTCAGGACCAGCTTGGGCAACATGGCAAGACCCCATCTCTACAAGAAAATTTTTTTTTTCTTCACCAAAAGCAGATACTTGAAAAAATTTTAAGAATTAGTAGAGCACAGTGGTGCATGCCTGTAGTCCCAGCTATGATTGCTTGGGCCTAGGAAGTTGAGGTTGCTGTGAGCCCCATTTACGCTACAGCATTCCAGCCTGGGAAACAGAGCAAGACCCTGTCTCAAGAAAATAATAATCATTAGACATAAGGGAAGTATAAATCAAAGCCATAATGAGATACCACTTCACACCCTCTAGGATGGCTGTAATTAAAGGGACAGACAACAAGTGTTGACAAAGATGTGGAGAAGCTGGAACCCTCATACATTCTGGTGGACTATAAAATGGTACAGTCATTTTTGGAAAACAGTTTAGCAGTTCCTCAGAAAGTTAAGTGATGCCAAGTATGGTGGCTCACGCCTGTAATCCCAGTACTTTGGGAGGCCAAGGCAGGTGGAGCACCTGAGGTCAGGAGTTCGAGACCAGCCTGGCCAACATGGTGAAACCCTGTCTCTACTAAAAATACAAAAATTATCCAAGTGATGGTGCATCCCTGTAATCCCAAGTATTCGGGAGGCTGAGGCAGAATCTCTTGAACCCAGGAGGTGGAGGTTGCAGGGAGCCTAGATCGCGCCACTGCACTCCAGTCTGGGTGAGAGAGTGAGACCACCTCTCAAAACACAAACAAACAAACAAACAAACAAAAATGGAAATTAGCTGGGCATGGTGGCCTGCACCTGTAATCCCAGCTACTTGGGAAGCTAAGGCAGGAGAATAGCTTGAACCTGGGAGGTGGAGGTTGCAGTGAACCGAGATCGTGCCACTGCATTCCAACCTGGGCGACAGAGTGAGACTCCATCTCAAAAAAAAAAAAAA